>NC_057814.1:236585635-236588771 GCF_018294505.1 Triticum aestivum | reverse complement strand
AGATTGTTAAGTGTGAGTGTGTGTTTTACCCATCCAGGCGGAAGTTATGTGCACAAAAGAGGAGAACGATTCGATGTGGCGTTAGGATTGAGGGTAATTAACTACGTATGGAGACATAGAGACCTTGAACGTGCATGTGTGAGAGGTATACATGTATACGTGGGATGTGTGTGTGTGCGCGCGCATGATCGGGATAAAAGAAAGAAGACATAAGTCATAAGATCAACGACATGGGAGAGACGGATCGGTATGACAATATGCATGCATGTGAGAATGCAGGGAAGAAGGGCCGACAATTGAGCATGTGTTTTGTCTTTAAGAGATATGGCGTGGGCTGGAGCATGCATCTATGGCGAGCAGAGGGAGTGAGCCGCAACGATTGTGCAAAAGAGACCAACCTATAAATGCATATGTATGGAGAGACATATATAGTGTGGGTGATAGGAAGCAAGACTCCGTGCGAGAAAGAAATGTTGACGGAGAAACTACAGATAGATACAGAGATGGAGATGCTAGCTAGAGGGACATCCGCTAGTTTGGGTGTTGGAGATGACCGTCGGGTGGTTCAAAGGGTGAAGTTATATATGTGTGTGAGAGAGCACTTGACTGCATGTAGAGAGAAACATATGTAGTGTGCGTGATAGGAATCAAGAGTGAGGGCGAGAAAGAAGGTTGATGGAGAAACAGATAAATAGAAAGATAAAGATGCTAGCTAGTGTGCGTTAGAGATAGGAGTCGAGTGGATCAGAAGGCTGGGTTATGTGTGTGGGTGTGAGAGAGATAGAGAGAGGGTGCGTGGGTGTGAGAGAGATAGAGAGAGGGTGCATGTGAGTCACATACAAACAGATATCAGAGAGAAATGAGATCCAGAGAGACGGAGTTTTGTGTCTGCGAGAGAGAAAGATATTTCACAACGAGAGTGATAGCTAGAGAGACATACGAGGGAACGCAAGATATCTCTAGGGAGAGAGGGTGTGTGTGAGCGACATACAAGAGAACAATGGAGAAATATGAGACCCTGGGAGATAGAGTTTGTGTTTGTGTGTGAGAAAGAGACATTGAAGAGGAAGAGTCGTAGGTTCTCATATCTAAGGAGCGAAAGACATCTCTGTATGAGGGGTTTGCGAGTGGCACACATGGGAATAGTAGAGAGAAATGAGACCCCGGGAGACAAAGTTTTGTGTTTGTGTGAGAGAAAGAGATTCCACATGGAGAATCATAGTTAGAGACACATAGCAGGGAGCGAGATATACTTAGAGAGAGTAGAGTGATGAAGGTCGAGGGAGAGAGTACCGTCAGTGTGTTACAAAGATAAAAGATCATTGTCGACATACAGGTAGCACGAGAGATACCTGAGAGACGATGAACGCGTATAGGTCCAGAGAGATAGTCCTATATAAGCATGAGTGATAGCTATATGAGACGAATATCTGGATTAAAGGGGATTCAAATATTTAAACTGGAGATCACGACATCGATAATATCGTAACGCAAATTGGTGTATCAAACATGCATATTCATTTGAATTTGGGCACACGTGTAATGTTATATAGTTTATCAATATTGGTGATCCATAGATTCTTCAATTACAAACAATGCATGGTTTATATGCAATTAATGTCTAAACGGGATTACACTATATGTTGCGTGTGTGAAACACATTATACATGTTTGAGAAGTAAAAAAAACCCGCATGAAACACACATTAATTGGACACAGTTAGCGAGGAATGCATACATTGGATTTCAACATAAAGTGGTTTCAAATATTTGAAAATCCAAATTGATGGATACAACCTTATGAATCTGAGATCATGCCATTTGTAAACCATATTTATGTATAAATGGTGTTGTGCTTTTGAAAGTATATATAAAAAATGATATATATATATAGAATGTAATTCCAATTGAAAATGGATCCCGCCCGGAATAAAAATAGAATACAAACGGGATTCGAATTGAGTTGGCACGGTAAACGTGCACTCTGCAAAATTTGAATGAAGCGGGGAAAGTCGCAGTAACTGCCCGAAACCAAAATCTGCGAGATGGAAATCACTACTGCCTATCCCTGCCATGCAAAGCCTATCTGCTGGATTTCTATAGGTTTCGATAGGGGTAGGTTTGTAATTTCACCCAAACGTGACGTAACCGCCTCTCACCCGGATTCATACACGGTGGGCGCCAAAACACAGTGTGTCCTCGGCCGAAATCGACTCCCTCCCCGATTCATATTCATACACGGTGGGCGCCAAAAACAAACTCTCGTCGGCAAATATTCGGTGTATGCGAGATTACCGTCCTATCCCCAACCAACTAATGTTGCTGTGATGTAGTAGAAATTTGAAACGGGGGCTAAGTTTGTAAATTTCCTCGCATTTGAGACAAGCGCGCCCTGAATACATGGTACCCCCTTCCTCTCTATCTCCCTTTTCCCCATTCGTACTCAGTGGGCGCCACAACACCCTCTCCACCCCATGCTCCTCCGTCCGCCGCCGTCCGCCACCCCATCCACCGCCGTCCTCCTCCACCATGCCGGAGCTGATACCCCGACGCTGCCGTCCATTACAAGAGATCGACCTCTCTCATCCACGGCTTTGGACCGGGATCCTTGCATCCCGTCCTCTCGCATCATCCCTGCCGTCGTCCACCTTGCCGGCGCTGCTCCTACGACCGTCTCGTCCACCGCGCCCCGCCGCCACCGTGTACCCTCCTAGATCTGCTTCCACGCCGCCGACAGCCATCGCTACCGCAGCACCGTCAAATTCTCAGCAGATGCGTACACGGCGCCGCACCAGAGGCGGTACTCTTTTGTATCTGCTCAACTTATTTATCGCAGCAAGAAAATAGATCGCCACTGCTTTACTCTGATTTCTTGTCTTGGTTGCGAAGTTACCTTTGTCCGGTTTGCACCTTCAGATCCGCCATGGCACGCTCAACACTATACTCCCAATGCTTATGGTTTTCCCCTTTTATATTCCACACTAGTTAAATCACAGTAGACTAAATTTCAAAATTGGGTCAGTCGATTTTTCAGAGCTCGCCGGAGTTCGCCGGTGCGAACGAAGGGGCTCGGGTGGTTGTGGGGCCTCGCCGAACGAAGAAAACTCGACGCGGGTGGGGGTTGGGGCGGGGGTGGG